>NC_056725.1:1647747007-1647754507 GCF_019279795.1 Protopterus annectens
CCATAAGAAAAAAGAGGAGAAAGATGGAAGTTGGCACAGTAACTCAGACTGTGGAAGTGCAAAGACAGCTAGATGAGAACTGTATACTTGCAGAAGTAATAAGTACTGAAAACAGTGAGATTAATAAGGCTAATTGTGATGAAGATAATTCATTTCTAACCATTATTAGAGCAGACATTACTAAATTAGAAGTGGGAGATTCTTCAGATTTGATCAGAAATGATATACTAGTAGCCGGAAATTAAATTATTAAAGGAAATGATGCTTACATTTACAGAGAAGACAATGAACATTGAATAGTTGGGGTACACCTCATGCACTCCTCTTGATAACCTATTGGAATTCAGAGACAGCCCTAACATGATGCTCTAGCACAAAGATGTGCGTGCAACACTGTGTCAAGCTGTCTCTGAGACCATGTTACATGAAAATGAGGCAGTTCATCAGAGTATAATTAACCATGGGCTGTCTCTCATGGAACTGACAATAGGAAGGCATCTACTTACTGGATGATTCAGAGAATTGTATGGCCAAGATGTGACAGGAGTACAGACATACAAATCAATAAATTGGGTGGAGATTTTAAAATTTATTCTCAAACTTAACAGATTATAGCAATATCTCCAAAAGCTTATGCAAAACAGTTTGCCTCCACAAAGAGCTTATAATCTGTACTAGTGATGTCTAGTTAATTTCAGATACTGAAATTAAATTATATTGAAAAGGAACTATGTAAAGTGGAGGAGCTAGAATCAGTGCTAATCACCTGAGATAACTTCAGCATGAACTTACAGTACTATTCAATCTGTTATTCACTAGATCATGTAAGCATGGAGAGATTCCTTAAGATTGGTGATATGCCCTTGTTTAACTCATCTTTTAAGGAAAGGAGGAAACTCTGAGTCATATAGACTCATACGTTTACTTTCTTGTTATGGCAAAATAATGGAGAAGGTTATTGTGAATGAACTGTTGTCAGAATTAGAATGGTTGGGACTTGGAACCATATATCAGCATAAGCATGTTGAATGTAGGTTTATAACACCTATACTTTGATGTTGTATAATAATATAATAGCTATAAATGAAAAAGTATGCTGTGATACAATTTATATAGTCTAAACTTCACTCTTGATAGGGTCATGCACAAAACACCTCAATAAATCAGAGCATATAGGTAGTAATGTAATCTTTATGACATGGATAGCTGCTGGGATTACAAATAGGATATAGCAAGTTTCATACAGTAATTTGGCAGGTGAAATTCTAGGTTACATTCAGAGTATCCTACAGGGATATATCCTTGGCCCATACTTGTTTAAGCTGCATCTTTCAAATATTTCTTTTTAATCTGAGGTGCTCTATAGAATGTATGTTGATGACTTGGAAATGGGTAAACTGATTATATGTTTCAGATGTCATGTCTGAAAAAGAACTTGACTAAATTGTCCATTTGGACAAAGGAAAATAATATCTTGACAATTACACTGACAACTAAACATATGAGATATGGGAGACATAAACTGAATGGTGAATGTTTAATACAATACACTGTGATTGAAACTGTAGATTCATTTAAGGAGCCAAGTATATAGGTAGATACAGTTTTTGTGTTTTATTGGTTCATATCAGCCTATGGCAGTCTAAAAGGCTTTAGAAAGTCTAAGGAAATCAGAAATGATGGGACCATTGTTTATAAGTTATATCAGACACAGACTAGAGTATGGACTAATAATAATATGGAAACTTTATAAGAAAATTAACATGAGTAAATTGGAAAGAGCTTTTGTAGAAATATAGATATTATTAAAAGATTAAAAATATCTGAACATGTACAGTGTTTCAAATAGATATATAAGAGGAGAACTTATTCAGGTACATAAGGCATTTAGAGACAAGTAGTTCTGAGAATGTTTGGAATTATGAAAGAACAGTTGAGAATCATCAGAAAACTTGTGTAGGAGATTACACAGGAATGAAAGATGTATGCAATTATTTCTCTGAAAGACTAGCCAATTTATAAAATAGGCTATCAAAATATATTAAAGCAAACACTAGCTTAGATACCATAGCTGTGGTGGTGGTGCTGCGGTAGCATTGTCGCCTTACAGTAAGACGTTGTCATGTTCGATTCTCAGCTAAAGCATCTTCTGTGTGGAGACATGCGTGAATGGGTGTATCTTCATTGAGGGTTGTGCGTCAGGCCTGGCAAGTTGGTACGTAAAAATCTACTGCCAATCATTAGCAGACCGGAGTTCCGCTGTGGCACCCCCTAACCTGGAAAAGCCGAAAGATACAACAACTAGCTTAGATACCATTAAGAACACATTATCATTAAGACACTTATTATGGGAATGATTGTTTTAGTATATTGGCAGGTTAAAGGGGGATTATTGCCTGTAGCTGAAATATTTGTACATATGAACTTTAAGGTAACCAAGTTTTATCTGCAGCTGTTGGTGTCTAAGCACAATCTACAGAAAAAATTCTCCTTTCTGCAGCTTATAGTTGTATTCAGATATCCCTGTTAACCACATGGAAAACTCCAACTGAATAGCTTTCAGTGGGTCTATATCACGTAGTCGAACATTTACAATTTCGAACGACATATGGTCGAGACCATATGTTCGAATTTGTAAATGTTCAAGCATGTGAATGGAAAGCTCCATAAGCAGAGGTTTCCATTCACTTCAATATGGTGTGATCTCGGAGTTGGTATATTTAAGTAGCTGGGGGTGGGGGTGCAGGGGGCCTTGCCCTCCTGCATAAAACAAGTTTTACATTTTTCCGTTGGGTTTTTATTTTTTCATAGGTAGTCAAAGTTCCGTAACTTCGGACATATGTGTTCGAACATATATCAGTTGAAGTTATGGCACTTCGACTACATTATATAGACCTGCTTTCATTCAGGAAATATTGCCACAACATGCATCTCAAAGGAAGTAATTCTTGTATATGACAAAGAGAGTTCATTCAGTGCATATCGGTGAGTTTTGTTATATCTAGCCAAAATGAGTACTAGAAATATTATCAGTAAGAAACTCTGCTGAAAAACATGCATAATACAAGTACAGTCTACTAATAGTCAATTAGCATGGTTGCAACAGGGTATATGTAATTACACTGGGAATGCAGATGGTACCAAATTTGAATTTACTACTCGATGGACATTATATCATCAGCTGTAAAACAGACATACTGCCTGTTTACCTTACTCACTGAAGCAATGATCTGCTCTTTAGATGTCATGTCTTAAAAAACTATGAATTTAAAGTGTTCATCATTGGATACAATTTTAATTTCCTTGGTTGACTCAGCGATATCAGTATGACATGCACAATGCTGAAGACTGGCTGTTGATGTCCAGAACAAATATGTGGAACTTGTTTGCACTGAGTGTGAGTAATATGAGTTTTGTTTAGTCTAATAACCACTTGACGAATCTCATTTGAATCTTAATTTAATGGTAAGCAGCAAGATAAATAAACCCAATGACAATTACATCTGTATACACACACACACACTCACACACACACACACACACACACACACACACACACACACACACACACACACACACACACACACACACACACACACACACATATTATTTACTTCACCATTGCCAATATTTTCCGACATGTCACTCATGTTGTGATCCAAGCACCAAACTCTTTAAAATTGCAGAAACTAGATCTAGATTCTGAGAAAGTGATTATTTCACTGTCAATATTTTGTTTGTTAGACAGATTTGAGTATGATTTTATACATATTCCTAATAGGAGGCCCTTATTAAGAACAAATGACTGTTTAACATAGACATGTGCCATACACACAGAAATAAACTATCTGCAAGATCATAATGTCTAGTTTAGTGAGCAATGTGCCTGTCATTTCTAACTAGGTAATATTCTAATTATGATTACTGTGAAAAGCATGCTATATTTCATAGAATGCTGCACAATACTGCTATATGATGAGATATGTATGAATTAACTTTTCCTTCTATACTTTATGTCATACTGCTCAGCCACTAAGCACAAGAATTCTGTACCTGGCCAAAAATTATGAAGGGAGAATGACCAAAAATCATGAGCAGATTTTAAACATTGCTCTTATGAACTTAGAATGCTGGTATGCCATGACACAGTTTTTCTTCTGTATCACACACACTCACATCTATGGCAAATGTAGTGTACAGCCCACCTACTGCATGCCTTTGGGATTTGGAAGGAAACTGGAGCACCCAGAGAAAACCCATGCAAACAGAGAGAGGACATATAGACTCCACACAGAATGCACCTCAGCCAAGAATGGAACCAGAGGACCTCTTGCTGTGAGGCAGCAACACTATTTGTTGTGACACTTTATTTAGTGATCACTGTTCACAATGATTTGCCAGAACTTTTATGGGGAACAGAGGAAAAATATGAGGCAAATATCTGGAAATTCTGTGAAATTCTGGACAGATGAGAGGTATGTTTTTGGTTGTAACCTGAAGGCAGAAAGACAAAAAATGGTATAAAATTAAAATGTGATTGTGTTTTTCCATAATTTTTTTTCTGTTTTATATTTCACCACAAATTAACAACTGTTAGATGTCTAATTATGAAACTCAATAATGTTATATCTCATAAAGTTTCTTTTAGATTGTTTAAATGATGTAAGTTACAAAGGAACAGAGTTAAGCTCCATGCATCTCAAAAAATTACTTACTATATTGCCAAGATGCTAGTAGAAACAACAGTAGCAGACCAGCCTGATAATATAGAAATTAAGTAATCAAACAACGCAACATATGTATAAAGATTATTTTTGAAGAGAGATAAAGAACAACACATTTTTTCTTATAATGGGAAACTTATTCCATATTCCTGGATGGTGTTGCATATTATATCTTTCATTTTTATCTGTTATTGATATTTCTCTTTCTTTTGGTATTAGTTCCCTCATGCAAGGCTCATGGCATAGTCTTTCAAATATAAATAGAGCAAACATACCCTAGGATTGAGGAAGAGTGCAGACACAATTGCAGCCAGCCTTCCTTTATTTACCGAGTGCTCGCAGTAAGCCCTAATGCTGATTAAGACTGAATAGTAATGGAAATCTATGCAGGGAGATGAGCTTATTAAATATGCTACTCTTGGCAACAGGAGGGTCTATGGGAACAGCAGGTGGTATTTAGGTATGGCCACAGGATAAGATGAGCATTAGCAGGGCTCATCCTTTGTGCATGCACCTTGTTCATGTTCATCGCAATCCTGAGAGCACAACAGTGGCAAGAAGAAGAAGTGATTTGGAAACATTAAAGGACCATAATTCAGGTGTATTCATCGATTATTTGACCAGGTTATATGGTAGAAATGGGAGTATGGAAAAGACATGAAAAGTAAAACCAAGCAGAGGATAGAATATAAGGTGAAAACCTAAGGAATGAGGAAGTGTAGACAAGGAGAGTGCTGTAAAAGCTTTGTTGCAGGTCAGGTGTCCATTTTTCATATATGAAGAGAAGATTGTTTGGGGAAGGTATGACAGATAGGCTAGGTGGTAGGGACATTCAAAAAATGTAGAAAACAGGCAAGGCAAGCAGATGTACTAATTAATGAGGGAGGGGAAGCAAAATGGTGAAGGAGACTTCATACAAGCAAAGGAAAGACAACAGTGAGGGGAAGATTGGTTAATAAACAGGGGTGGGAATGAACACAAAAGGAAATGAAAGACCAGGATGGGGGACAGGATGGACTGGTGCAGTTGCTGTCCATGTCAGCTGAATCCCAGTTGGATCTTAATCACTACCCTGGGATCCCTTACCACTGGACCCTGACTCAAATGGTAGAGCCATTGCTCTTCAGGGAAGTGACTCAATAAGTCACAGGAGGAGGTTCTCAATGTGGAGATTCCTGGCATCTCACCTCCTGTTAATGACTTCCCAGCTAAGTGTGCCTGCTGTTGATTGGTGACTAGGTTGTCACCTCCACTGGCACTCCTACTGGCATGTTCACCAGTTCAAGCATCTGATGTAGGGTTATCTATACTGGCTGATGCAGGTGAGGCAGGAGGTGCAGAGATGACTGCAGCAGGAAGATACCCAGATATTTTGGGTGTTTCTAGTGTTAGTGGTGGTGGTGCTACTCTTGTTACCTGCGGTGGGTCAATAGGCATAGCCTGAAGGAAGGGTATGGATCTAGATGTTGCTGCATATAATAGTAAATAAATAGAGAGAAGCAAAATAACAAACAAAATAAATTAATGTAATAGAAATGATAGTGATAACGAGGGAGGGGAAGAGAAAAATACAACTACAATGAAAAAAATTAAGTTGCTACATCTTTTTACTATGATAAGGTTACAGGCGCTGTACTGGAAGGAGCAACAGGACATTTCTCAATTTACCAAAGGTGTTAACAACACAACCAAGATGGGGATTCAAACCAAGTATGAATTTTGGAAGTCAGAGCCTTTCTGTGGTGAACGAGGTAAACAATTTGGAAACCAACTAAAGTTTGTAGCCCAATACAGTAATTGGATGAATGAGATAAACGTATATATACAAAGAAAAATTGCTGCTCAGACATGCATTTGTGACACAAGTGCTGTAACTGAAGGAAGTAGAGACACACTTCATAAACGGCTAAATATGGTATACAAGGAAGTATGGTAACCGATCACACATAATCCGCAAAGCATAGCGTAAACATGTTGAGCTACATAGACAAGATGAGCATCATCTGCAGTCAGACAATATCATCAGACTGACTAAGTATATTGACAAGAAGAGTCTGTGAGACACATTTCCACAGTGATAAAATGTAGCTCCATTTTAATGTTGTAGGTACTATAATGGAGCAAACACCTCAATTTTCAAATTTTATCACACTGTAACGGAAGAGGAATATCCAGAGGTATGATCAAATGTAAAAACAGATCCTTAAAATCGAAAGTCACTTCAATTACATGAAAGCAGGCCTGCACATAGATAGTAATACCACTCAAAACTCTTACTGCTGCCTGATGACTACAGCAGGTAGCGCAGAAGTAGCAGTAATGTATAAATCCTATACTGTATGAATATCTACCTATACAACCTGAATAGAGTGATAACATTGAAATCTGTACAGCATGAAGCATGTATACATTTCACACCAATGCTTTCTTAGATGCTCTGTTTTCAATCTGAACAGGAGTCTGTTGTCTGCAATAGATGCTTGGAACTATGGGGAGAAAAAAACAGCCTTGTGTAGGACCTGTGCATGACACACTGCCATTGTACAAGACCTGTGCATGACATACTGCCATTGTGCAAGACCTGTGGATGACACACTGCCATTGTGCAGGACCTGTGCATGACACACTGCCATTGTGCAAGATCTGTGCATGACACACTGACAGGCTGTATGTGCAGGTAATGTAGGTTGTACTTACACTACTTAAGGTTCCCTCTAACTTAATCCTCCCATCATCCTAGGATGTTGGGATGTCAAAGCCTGTTGTCAGTGTAATG
>NC_056725.1:1648422007-1648454507 GCF_019279795.1 Protopterus annectens
CAGTGAGTGGTAGAGGTGCTAGCCTGAATGTGGTCATGTTTGTGTATGAGGCTGTTACAGCATTATACATCATGTTACAGAACTATAAGACATGTGAACCTAACTAACATAATGGCCATTCAGCCCTCACAATCTGTATTCCCCTTGGTACAGGATGACCACATATTGCCTCAGTCCAAGAGGGACACAGGTAGATGCCATGTGTTGAGATGATGGTTGCATAGCCAGTCAAACAGATGGCATGTGTTGAGGTGTTCTGAGGTGCTCTGTGTACCATTAGGCAGTGTCTATTTCAAGGGTGTGTTTATGTCTGCTAGGCAAATGTCTCTCACAAGCATGTTGTGCTTATGTCACATAGTAAGTTAATGTCTGTAGAGCACATTATCCATCTACTATGCTCCCTACAGATAGGCAGCATATGCACTCCAGCAGCATCACACCTTGCTCAGTATGCAAGGCACATATCACCTCAGAGTAGGCTATATACCACAAGTGGCAATGACACCCATTGCAGATGAACAGCAGAAAGCACATACTGAAGATACAAAATGGCCTTCTTAGGGACCATGCTGTTGTGTGCAAGTGCCAATTCAGCTTGGTAAGGTATGTCAACAAATGGCTGTTGGAGTCAGATATTGGCATGCTGGAGGAAGAGTATATGGAGGCTATGAGTATGTCACCTACTGGTGACTGTGGCCTCAGCTATACCATATGACTCCTGCTATACTACTGTAGAGACATGGTGATCTGAGGAATTAGGTGTACACCTGTGTGGCCAGGTCTGTGTGCCCTCTTTTCAACCCTGGGTATGTACATCACATGTTTGCACTGATGTGCTATTAACTGGGCACATAGCTCTACCTGATGGTAAGGATACTACATATATATTTGCTTGGTGATTATGGCCATTTGTAGGTCAACAGGCATGTGTTTGCAATACCTTCCTGCAGGATGCTGACATAACATATATACTCCTTGAGTGTTCACAATTGGCAGGCAGCAGTCAACAGTGTTAGCCACAGTCATTCAGTACTTGCATGTACTGTGGTGACATGCCATCCAAGCAGTAGAGGACCCAGGACTGCTCCCTTTTGAGCACTGTTACTTACAGATCATCTATTGGTGTCAGATGCCCCCGTGTTGCACACTTCTGCCATAAATGGCCCATGTAGTTAGCCCTACAATGACAGTATCATGGTTGCCTACTTGGGTGCTTTGTACATGTTGCCTGAATGGGTGGTATAGTCAGAAGGCTTGGCTCAGTCTGGGGGTTATACTGCCTGATGTACCTTCAATACCTGGTTACAGTAATGGACCCCTGCCACACATCCTAAGTGTGTACACTCAACCGTGTGTACACCAAAGATATGTATGTGCTGAGCAGCTCTGTGATGACCAACACTATGGGCATACAGTTATAAATAGTTGCACAAAGAGTTGTATATTTCGGTTAGTCAGTGGATACACCACCTCTGTGCAAAGCTAGAACAGGTGCCATAGTCCACTCAACTGGTGTTCAGATAGTGGTGTCTGTATGAATGCAAGGTCTACCCAGTGGTGCTACTAACCCATGACAGATCACAGATGGGTGTCAGCCTGAAATGTTAGCATGTGCAATAGATGCTGTGCGCCTTCCATTGTGAGGACTGTTATGTGCTGCTCCATCAATATGGTGGGTATGGCAGAGGTTGTAGGACTGTTATGTGTTACATGTGGAGGAGACTAGGGAGTGTACATGATGCAGACAGTGCGGGAGTACAGGTTAGCTATGCGTACAGACCCATCATATGTATCATCATGACATCTGTGGTCAGCAACTATTTGGGACTGTCCTTTGGGGTTACACATGTCACTACACTGTGTGTACCAGTCCTGATTTATGTGAGTGGTGACAGGTGTCACTTATTGTGTCTACACAACATTACAACAACATGACAATCATAACTGACATTGGCAGACTGTCTGAACCAGACACAGGATATTTGTAAATGGGTACACTCCATCACCAAAGCTTGTAGATGTGTAAGTTTTGAAAACACAGGTGACATATATCAAGGTTAGCAGACTTTATCACAAATTATGAATGCAGGGGTATGCTGACTGCTGCCAATGTCCTTGTTAGACTGTCATACACATATGAACCTATGGAGACATGCATGTATACTGCGGTACCTTGCTGATGTCATATTTCTGCTCTGCTACCATGCCATCCTGTGCCACCTAACTGCCACCGTTTGGCCATAGTTTATACCCTCAGATTCCTGGAACAGAAACATATGCAGGTATGTGACATACCTGTCATTGTGTAACAATACCACTTTTACAACATCATACAACATAAGGTACACAAAAGTATGTTACGTACTCATGACACATGCCAGCATACAGTATATGTTGTTGACTACTACACAAGAGGTATGGCAACACAAGTCTGCAGTACACAACTACATATCAAGTAATGCAGTCATCCTGTTCATCAAACACATAGCTTCATCTCTGCATCGATGGGAAGGATAACAGGGATGTGGAACAGCTATCATCACATGCACAAGGTATGGTGTGATGTTGCAGGTGTACTAGGCTAGCCCAAAAAGTTGGCAGCATTTGTGTGAGTCAGGAAGAGGAGCGGGTTAGAGGGACCATAGAGAGGTGCCATATGTGTCTTTACATGACCTGCATGTGACAGTGTTGTGTGAGTGTGTGTGTGTGTGTGTGTGTGTGTGTGTGTGTGTGTGTGTGTGTGTGTGTGTGTGTGTGTGTGTGTGTGTACAAAGTCAAGCTCAATGCTAGCCCTACACATGTGCGTGTTGGACAGCTTTGGATCATACATGGTAGAGTTGACAGGTCACCATCTCCAGCCCCGAACATGGAAATTATCTTTGCCAGGAGTTGCAATGGCACCACCTTACCCAAGGTCAGACATGGTACTAGCACCTGATGGTGACTGCTGCCTACTGGGCCCATGTCCCTCATGGTACCACCCAGTACCATGAGGCCATTGCCTGCCATGTTGTGGTGTGGGCAGCACGCTCCCATCTGTAGCACTGGATGTGCTGCCACTACAGGTCTGTGTGGCCAGGTCTGTGTGCCCTCTTTTCAACCCTGGGTATGTACATCACATGTTTGCACTGATGTGCTATTAACTGGGCACATAGCTCTACCTGAGCTATGTCCACGACCACATTGGACTCTCATCAGATGGTGTTGCTGAACTACATCCCTGGATCTGACACCCTACTCCAACCACACATTCTAGCACAGACAAATGTGTGGCCCAAGGCAGACACTGTCGTAGCCCACTGTCTGTCCACTGCATCTGTGAACCAATCCAGGGTGTCTCCAATGCAGTGGAGGCAGTCAAAGATGTCAGACTGCGCTGCATCCATAACCTTAAGCATACGTCTGGTGTTCCAATCTGAACATGCCTGTGACTTCACAACTGCCTGAAACATGCACAGAATGACCCGTGATGTGACACCTGCAACAGGTGGTGGATGGACAGCAGTCGTCCTATGGTCACCCCAGTCAATCCGCCTGTGTGGGACCTCACCAGCTCTCTGGCTATGGCCAATGTCTACATTCACTGAAGCCATAGTTACCATACTGCCCTGTTCAATGTTACCACCCTCTGACTGTCCAATATCTGTGACCTCTGGAGAGTGGGTATGTGTGGGCATACTGACTGTGAGCAGTGACAATGGGAGCAGAAAAGGGATGTCAACATCTGGGACAGATTTAGCCCCTGACAACCCCACCTCTGCCTCACTGTGGCCACCATCATCATCAGTGTCCAAAGAGACACTGACATCAGGTTGTGTGGGTGAGAGTTCCCAAGCCCCTCAGTCACCTGTAGGAATGAAGACAAAAGCAGTACATTACTACCTGCACTATTATGCATAGAAACTTCAAAAGGACTCATAATAATGAGGATACACAACTGCATTACCAGTCTCCCATCTTTTCATCTCCGCTCTCATGCACAGCAGACTTCCTTGCAACTAAATACACATTCTACTCAAGTCCGTTATAACAAGTACATCAAGTAAATCACATGAAACTTGTCCAGTATAATTTACCTTTTAGTTATGCAATATGGCACTATACTTGATAAAACAAAATTTAACACCCAGTACACCTATCTTACCAAATATATACAAATACATGTTTCAATGCCTCAGGTATGTACCATCAACCTTTCTGTTTTTAGAAGGCATGTTAGATTAATTGCCTCATGTAACCCAGTAGGTCTGTTCACTCTTAACAATAAATGCACAAGTGTTTCTGTAAATTCAACTACAGTGCTGTGATTAACCACTCTAGGAACCTTAGGTACATGTTCCAGACTGGAACATACCAACATTCTACTCTGGTTACACTCAACATTAACTGCACATAGCCATTATTCAGGCCCTTCAAATTAATAGCATAGATAAGTTCCATAACAATACAGTATCAAGCGGACCAGGAGCAGGACAATGGCCTGGGACAACACCTGATGGATCTGTAAAAATCATCACATATTGAAACACAACAAGGTAATGCCTGCATATATCTCACATTTACAGTAGCTACTGTGTTACCTGATGTATTGGTGACATTCTGAGTATGAGTGTACAACGGAGCGTAACCCCTTCTAAGCACTTATACCTGACACCCACATAAAGGTATGTACAGCCTGATAGAATGACTGCTACAGTTTTAAAGTGGTGATCACAGTAAGGTTATCTGCATGCTTCTCTGCTGTGGACACTGTGGCACCCACCTCCATGATGTATGGCATGATGGATGCCTGGAAGCTGCCATATTTCCCTAGGTTCACTAGGAATTCCTCACTGGCCATGAGTGGTTGTTTTGCTGCAGACCCTCCACTGATGACAGCACAGTCCCTGGCTACATCAGCTGCCCTTCATCATGCAGGATTCACCATGCCAGTAGTATGGTGTCGATCTTGCTCGTATGTCCTGTCCTGGTGGCCACTGGAATTCACCTCCCAGAAAAAGTCTGCCCACAATACAGCCTGCTGTTCTCTGTTATGCCTCCCCTGGATAGGAGTATGTGGTGATGCTGCCATAGTCCTTCAAGTATCAGTTCATTCTCAGCATCTGAGAAGGAGGCATATCCTCTATGATATATAGTCCTGAAAGACAACAAAAGGGAAACACATTACAGGATCATATACATGAACATCCACTATGTACAGCTACAGCAAGTACAAAATGGCTGGCACTAATCACTGCTTGCTCACACATGTCATAACCTACAGTATGACAACATACTACGTGTGTGGATACAACCGAGATAGTACCATTACAAAGGTATTTTCCTGTGTGCCATGATAGCTTCTGCTGTATGACCATACACCCAACACTTCCAGTCCACTGTGGTGTGTCCCCTAAGGCCAACCACACAGTAATATGTCATAGAAGCAGTGCCTGACAAATAGCAGTGTGCTATAACAATCACTATATAGGGACAGTCCGACAACACCGGTGTGCCACGCTGACAAAAGACAATGCCACCCTGATGTATTGTATGTTTCCTGTAGGGGTAATTCTTCAGGATATCACTGACATTTCATTACTACAGGTCTAAGGCTGGCTTACTGTTGTAATCCCTATTCCCCATACCTCTAGCCTCCCATCCAAATTCTGTTATACACAAAAAAACAATTGAATACCTGCTAAAGTATGTGTAGTACTCTTCTGTTGAACTGTGTGTCTGGTAAAGTTTCACAAAGGTTTGTTCTGTGTGATAAAGTCTCATATAGACTGTTTCCCCATAGCCAGCTGCTTGTAGTTTTAACATGCTGCTCATTAGCGGGTAATTGTCTGTAAACCAATCTGTAGCTCTGATATGCTAATTGAAGCATAAACAGCTGAATTGCACCATCATTAGCCAATGCATGCAACCACTGTGCACTATATAAGGGCTTCATTTAGAATAGGGCCCCTTTCTTAGCTGTTGAGATGCACAGTACTGGAGTCAAGAGACTACATCATCACAGAGGGTAGGTCTGTCTGTAGCAGAACCCTTTGCATAAAGCTGTGTGCACCCCAGGATGCAGATGCTGCTGCAGGTAATTGACATAGGCAGAGCATATGAACACTTTGGAGGACAAAAAACTTAGGTGTACCTATGTCAGCTGTGTCAGCCTGGTTGTAGAGGCAGAGCCAAGGTTGGGGTACCTTTTACAATCCAAGTATGGCATGTGTTTATAGAACATTTGTTAGGCAACTGTGTCAGTAACAAAGTACTAGATGACATATACTTATGCTATACGCATATGTAAAGTGTGTACCTACCTGCAGGCCTGTGCCTTCCAGCACTGAAAAACAGTTGTTATACTTGCAATGCTTTGTGTGGATAAAGAGTGCATTAATTGCTGTCTTCACAATAATGTACTTGAAATAAAACACAACACTGGCTTTGAACCCAGGACACTGTGTGACAAAATGTACTAAATGCAAGGCATTTAACAGACTGAGCTACTGAATTACTGCTAGAGCAAGTGTATTTGCAAGATATATATGCATACATATAGGCTGTGACAAACATTTTCCACATCCATCAGTATGTGAATGGCTTTATATGACTGTATTTCTGCACCATGGTCCCAGTTGTACATCTACTTTGCCACTGATGCCTTGACAGGTGTCTTTCTACATGTTGCTGATAAAAGGGCACATTTAGCTGCTATCACAGACCTCACTTACATCCAAAATCATGTCTTTGGCTGTCTAGTGGTGTACCATTGCACCAGAGTCCAAAGTACACTCCCATTTATTCCACAACTTTTATTTCCAGTTTGCGAGACGAAGTGCACAGCTCCCCTGAAACACGCCTAATGAGTGAAACTGGCAATAACTTGCATTTTCTGTAAACCACATGTATTAATAAAGAACTGCATGGTGGACTAATACAGTGTGTTCTAGGTGTGATGGGTTCGGGTTTGAAACATGGTAGAGGTATTTATTTTGTAATAGTGTTGTACAATGTGATAACCATATACAGTCATTATAGCTATATTAAGCTGAGCTAAGAGAAGCTGTGTGACATGGCACATCCTGCAGTGCCATGCTAAAAAATATAAAGAAAAGAAAAAAGTGGATATAAGAAAGTGGTGAAATGTGGGCAAGCTGGGGAAACACATAGTGAAAGGCAGTGAGGGATGTGCAGGAAAGGTGTAGGAAAGAACCATAGCTATCCATTTCTTGTACAGCAACAACTGTGCACTTTGACAAAATTTGTAGCTGAATTTGAACTATCAAACCACAGAGAGATGGGTAAGGACAACATAACTGTGTTATCAACCCAGCTGGACCAAATTACATGTGCCCAGTGGACATGTGTGCAAAATGGAGAGCTATGTATGGGACAATTTTTTGGGGGGGCAGGTGCTCATTTTTATTTTAAGATGAGAGTGGAATGTTAAAGAAGGGACATAGGTACATGTGGGGAGGTAAGTTGGGCAGGTAAAGATGCATTTGCAAACAGACAAGACAGTCAAGACAGGAGACACATGGTGTGTCACACATGAGGTGGGGTGAACACATTGGATAGGGAGGATATTGTGGAATCTGAGTCTCATGTGCCTCCAGACAGCAGCAGAATGACTCACTTTCCCACTCATGGGGCTCCTTCAGTTCCCCGAGGCTGGCTGCGCTGGAGGCTAGGCACCAGGGTGAGGCTCCCTCATCAGGTCAGCCAGCATGCCCTAAATCTGGTGCAGGTGATGGTCATAGTCATGGTGAACTATCCCTATGCAGCAGGACTGATAACTCATCCTAAGTGACTACTCTCCCTCTGCCACAGCTCCCAGAGGGGGACTGGGCCCCATCCCCTGGGGTGCTACTACTTGACACAACAGGTAGTGCAGGAGCAGCAGAGGCAGCACCACCAGTTTGGGTCCCAGATGTGCTGGGACCCAGTGCCATGACCAGTTGAGGCAAGGTAGAGGGGTCAGCTGGAACCGCCCTACCTTGATATGCTGTGGTAAATGAGGTAAAGCAATAAGTTATGGTTAGCAACAACGAACCATTGTTAGTATTAACAGAATGGAACATAATATTTATTAATCCAAATGCATATTAATATATATTATGTGCAACACAATATTATGTAACATAACAGTATGGTAACAACATGCCAGTGTGATGTAAACCATAAGGCCAACAAAAGAGTTGGTTGAAAAAATATGTTAATATTGAATCATAATAAAATAATAATAAAACAAAACAATAATCAACCAGTTTCCAAAATATAATTAGTTTAAAAATTATGTTAATATTAAATCATAATAATATATTACAATAATGAATACATTAAGATAAGGGCTGTGGCGAGACAGAGAAAAAAACATCCTATTTGTAACATTGTAGATGATATCTTTGACAACACTGGTCATACATACTTCTACAGGTGTATACTGACAGTTGTGATTACAGTGACTACATTTATTTTATAGCTGTTGTAGCATGTACATACCTCTAAAGCTGACAGCATGGGACAATAAGGGCCAAGCACTAAGAAATGCAGGTACAGAACTATTTCACATAATGTGGACTTATATAACTACCATGGTGTTCTGTGAACGGATTTAGTAATACATTGCATTCCAGGTAATAATTTATCTGGTAAAGATGTGACAGATTAGTCAGTTTTAATTACATTATGACAACTCATGACACTTGAGAGGCATGTTTGTGTACAGTAATTAAACTAGACAGCCATCATGGCTTAGCTGGCAAGCATGGGGTAAAATCCACTAGCTGTGACTGCAGGGGACATCTGCAAATAATTTAATAATTGAGTGCAGCAGCATACTACAGACTTGCAAGAGAAAGAGCCATACTGGCATTACACAGTTTTATTTCTGAATCAACAATGCTGATGAACACATTCTTGCTATTCAGTGCAACATTCTGGGAGATCTAAACACATCATCTGCATATAATATAGCCTTTTGTGTTCTTGGGTTGAGAGAAATTGTGAACATTTAATGACTGATATTGAAATGGAGTGATACATAATACTGGATTCGAACCCAGGGCTATGTGTGGCAAAATGTACTGGAATGAACAAGGAATTTAACAGACTGAGCTAAGTTACTGCTGAATACAGGGCGAATGATACTTGCCTGGTGATCACCTGGAAACATACTATGAATTGTGCAATACAAGTTACAGGACTTTCATCTAGCATTCTAGTACTGTTATAGTGTTATACTAGACTGCAGTGACAATAGAACACACACGCATGGTATACAACTATACTGCATACATTACTACAACTTTATTTTAATTTCAGCAATACTGGTGAGCAGATATTATTGTTATTGGTTTGAAATATTTATGATATCCACACACAATATCTGGCCGTAGAATGGGCTACCTCACCCATATACCTTTATTACCTGAAGTCCGTGGAAGACAGAGCATTATGTGACCAGTATTGGCCTAGAGACAGCCTTGAACAGTACTATGAGTTAAACAATACAGTTTTCAGTCATTAGATTTGCATTCTACAGCTATTATAATGTTATACTTGACTGCAGCAACCTTACCTTATAGATTCAATGCATACAGCTCTACTACAATGGTTATGAAAAGACAATTATGATTTACACAAGTTTCCTTGCTGTTGCTGGTATTGTTTCTTGTTTTATTGAACTACAGTTGTTATTATTCATTTATTGTGCTACAGCTTTAATCCCACATTTATTGCACTACAGACTTTATTGTATATACTTTATTGCAGTTAATGCTTTACTATTTCTTGCTTATTGCACTACAGCTGGCATAATACATCCATACTCACCATGCTCACAGCACAACCTGGCCAGGCACCCAGCATGGGACTCAACATTGCTACCCTTCTTAGCTGCAGCTGTTGGAAGAGAAGCACACCATTATGCATACCAGTTTTGTAGACATTCAGCTTGCATTTTGTTAAGGCAGCAGAAAACATACTTACATACTTGTGGAGCATTCCTTGCCCTCACTTCTTGGACTGAGGCATCCAAGGTTCCTCTATTTCACCTTTTCAGGTCATCATGGTGATGACAACACTGCTCACCTGTGTGTGGCATACCAGTAATACAGTGAGTTCTCCGGTCAACCTGTCCCAGGCCTCCACCTTATAGTCTGATCCCTGGAAACCACCTTGCAGCAGCCTATAATCATGCTTTTTTACAAAGAGCCCAACCCTGACTCTGAACTCCTGAATGCCCCACTGCTATCCCAAAAGTGCACACCTTCCCAATACACCACCAGCCATTCTAACAAATGATTGAATTCCAATGAATTCTGCAGAATTCCCACCTATTGTGCTTAATATAGGCTTCTTTCCCACCCTTACACATCATTAAGCAACATTCAAAAAAGCACTGCATCACTTATCAGCAAACAAACCAGCTAAGCAGAACTGAGCAGTGCAAGAACTCACACAACCATGGTTTAAGCAAAGCACAGCACTGTGCAAACATCAGCAGCTGTTAACAAGTTTGTGAGGTGCTTAGCATGATTGAGCAGCAGTGCCATATTTTACAATTTTATTATTAAATTCTAGAAAAATAGCTCAGCAAATTACAGACATGTTCTGCCTGCCATGGATTTGAACCCAGGACCAACTACACATATAGCTGTAACTCTGCCAATTTAGCTACGTGGATGTTTTGAAAGCTGCTATATCTTCACCTATATGACTGAGCTATGTGTAAGGTTTGCTGGGCACCATGGAGCTTCATGCAAACACACATAAACACTCATAAACAAAATGTTACATAAATAATTAATTACATCCAATTTCTATTTTTAGATGTCTGGCAGGGTCGCCTTTATAGGTATGAGCTCTGCTCAGCTTTGCTGTGCTCTGTGCCTCACAAATGGAAATTAAAAATATTTGAATACTACAAATAGACGTAATTATGATTATTAATTACATCTGGTTTTGATTTTATATATCTGACAGGTGTCAGCTGTCTATATCTGAGCAGAGCTTGGCATTGCTGCACACCACTTTGTGCCGTGCAAACATGCAGTAAAAAAATAACTATTAGAAAAAACAGGGGACACATATCACATCATTGAAATGATATATTACACATTTGACACACTTCACAACATTACTACAGTGACGGTGACCATTGCAGGGAGCTTCAGACTCATCTGCAGTCATGGTTAGCTGCTACACCTCTCCCTAAACTGATTCAATATCTGTGTTCCTCAGTTCTCCCTTGGCAGTGCACCATCATTAATATGCATGGAGGGCTGCCAAGGGGAAACCATGGCCATGTACATGGATACATTCTGTGTAGGCTCTACACTGTGCCTACATGGATTTTATTAAATCCCGGGGAATGTTTTTGTTACAGGCAATTCAATTTCAAATATAAGAGAAGCTTCCATAGTGTAATGTCCATTTTCAGATCACAATGCTATTGTATTCAACATTATTTTAAAAATAATATCTTAATGCATCATAAAGGAATAGCAACATACATTGGTAAAATAAAAGGATTTAAGGAGTGGCATGTAAACGGGATCAAGATCTTTATAGAAATAAATGCAAAAGATTAAGTAAATTATATTATCCTTTGGGACTCACTAAAAGGCTTACTTAAATGGTGCAATTACATGCTTGTAGATAAGTAAAAAAAAGAATGGGATAAAGAATTAAATACATTACTGACTAAAACAGATAAAATAAAGTTAGACCTAAAACCAAATGACATTAGTCAGTCAGAACTAAAGAAATTGAATACAAAATACATTGAAACTGTAACCCTTCAAGCTTACTAAACTCACTATTTGATCTAAGAAAATTAATAGACAAAATCACATTAAAGAAATTACAATACAAAAAAAAAATAGAAAAAGGAAAAAGGATATTAAGGGTATTCTTGAGTATTTTAGAATAGTCTATGAAAATATGAATACAAATTCAAATAGCTTATTCAATGATGAGATAATAGAAACTTTTTCTAAAGGAAAATATAAAGAAAAAAAAGAAAAAATGGGCAATTAAATAAAATTGATAGAAATTTTCACAGAAATAAAAGTTCAAATTAAAAAGTTAAAAAGTAATAATGGTCTTGGTTTAGATGGTTTTATATCTGAACTATATACACTATTGTCAGATAACGCAGTCTTTATACTAGAAAAAGGTTTCATGGAAATAAAAAATACTTCAGTGCTTGCCCCATCTTGAAAATGTCCTCATCTCACATATTCTAAAGCAAGACAAAGATCCCACAAAGAGATCTTCTTATAGGCCCATTTTGCTCCTAAATATTGACTATAAGATGTTGATGTCTATTTTAGTCATACCAAAATGAATTAACAATGATCAAACAGGTTTTATTTTTAAGGGACAGGTACAAGATAATACAATAAGAATACATATACTAATAGATTCTGCAAAGAAAAATAAAAGAATAACTTTCTATCATTATTCTTGATTTAGACAAAGCTTTTGACTCAGTCAATTGGCCTTATCTATTTAAGCACTTAAAGACTATAACTTCACAGCTGAGATAATAGCATTAGTTTCAAAGTTCTACATTAATTCTTGTACTTAAATCACAATAGGTTCCTTTCTTTCTAATTCCTTTAAAGTACAAGAAGGTACTAAACAATGTAACCCACTCTCTCCACTACGGTTTGCACTAGTAATAGAACCTTTTGCTAACTTAATGAGGTTAAAAATATTTACTGTATAAAACTAGAAGATGAGTTGAAACTAAAGATTCAACGCTTTGTGAATGATGTACTGCTTCAATCGGAAATATATTAAAATATTTAGAGCATATAATTAGTTCTTTGAGCAATTTGAAACTATTTTGAACTTTAAATGTAACCATAATAAAATGCATACATTATTAATCAATATAAAATTAAAAAAATAATATAAAAATATTCTGATGTTAATTGGAATAAGTCTCAAATTAAATATATTGGTATCATCATTATGTCTAATAATAAGGAAATGATACAAGTGAATTTTCAACAGGTTATTCATAAAACTGTAAATCTAGTCACACGTTGGAATATTTTTCACTACTATAGAAGTACATTTAATGTTAATTAAGATGGTAATTCTCCCTAAAATATTATTTGTTATACAGTCATTATGATTGTCTCAACCAAATAAATAGTGAAAACAATTAATAACATTGTATTTAAGTTTCTTTGGCATCCCAATAAACCAGGAATTTCTTTTAATTGGCACACAAAAGGTTGGGATAATGGTGGAATAGGATTCTGTGATATTCAATTGTGCTACTTCAACTATTGAAAAAATAATTGCATTGTGGTTAAATTCATCATATGAATCAAATGGAAAACTAATACATCAGCTAATATTACCGAATAGTAACAAACATATTACTACCTATCATAAGCAAATACTTCCTAATGGTTTTGTATGACTATTAAAAGATTATTGTTAAAATGGAAACATTTCTTCTAATCAAATTCCCTATATAAATAATATTCCTTCTTCCTTTTGGAAGTTCATATATTTTAATTACTGTATTAAAGATCTAATTTTTTTTTTAATTTTCAATAGTATATATAAATGAATGGTTAGAAACTCACAATTTCACTAGAATGATAGCTCTAAAAGAACAAAATAATTTAATTTATTAGCATCAATTTTTAAATCAAACTGAAACACATTGTTGAAAACTTAAAATCATGATTCTAATAATTGGTTAATACTATAATATGTAGAGATTTTGTAAAAACAAAAATATATAAGCTATTTAACTTGGATACAAAACCTTTTGCCCAAATATTGGAATTCCTAATTAATGTCATTAAAGCAATGGGAAATAACATTTACTTATCACAGATTTATATAATTCTTACATTAGACTTCTTATACTTAGATAATACTTTTTTGAATTATTCCACAAAAAATTAATAACAGAAATTTTACTAATGAAGATAAAAAAATAGTATTAAAGTCAATGGAAAAAAATATATTCTCTTTATACTGGAAAATTTTCACCTGAAAAACTTGCACAGTGCATTTGTTACACCTGGCAACATTACAATTATGTATAAGTCAAACAGAATTATTGCTGCAGATGTGATTCAGAGGTAACAGCTGATTGGACACATTTGGTATATGAATGTGAGGTCATCTCCCCTTTTTGGAAAGAAATGAATAATTGTATTCAAGCATTATGGTTGGATAGATGTAATATTTCCTTGTCATTTATTTTACTTAATGCTCCAAATCCCTGAAAAAAATCCAAGGTCTCACATGCCTCATCTTTGGTCTATTCTAGCAATAGCTAGGAAAATAATAACTAAGAACTGGAAGAATAAAACTACTCCCTCTTGTATGAATTTCTTAGTATGGCAAAAATTGTATGTATGTGACCTACATATAATTAGGATGAGAACCTTTAATATTATTAATTTAAGTTATGGCTAAAACGTAAAGATTTGCTTGAAAAATATTAACTTTTGTTAATTTGTATTACACTGATATCTGAAAACAGCTGTGGACATATGCATATAGTTATTTGATTGTTTTATTTTACTCTCTTCGTTCTTTATTAAAATAAAATAAAATGTTTTTCCAAAAAAAAGTTTGTCAAACATATTGTCAATAAACTCATGTTGAACTTTTTATAAGCTGTAGGATGTCTTGGTGGATGAAACCCTTCAGAGATGAATAGTGGTACAAAAAGCATCAATATAACATATTTTAATTTCTGTATGATTGTGATAGGGTCCTGATTCCAAAAGACTTGCTATGAGTGTAAGTGGCCCCTTACACTGAGAGCAGGTGTTCAGGAATCATTCCCTACATGTAAGCCTATTACAGACAGATGCTATAATGAAGTAAGTCATTTACACTGAGAGCAACTTTTAAAATCAGGGCAGACTTGTACTTAGAGCAACTATTTTTCAATCTGAACCATATCTTTTCAGATAAAAGCAAAAATTCAACAATTTTCTTTGATCTGCCAGTGTGTAGAGTTGAAACATTTAGTAGCTGCATATCTGCCAATGTCAAACAGTTAAATTCAGCAAATTTTCCTTTAAAACCCAAGCAGAAAATTCCATTCGCTGAGCTCCTCCATGATCATTTCTGAAAAGCCACCCCTAGAGACAACAGTCTTCAACCTTGCATTATGGAGAGTTGTACTACCCTTATTTCTCCTGCCAGTCTTGTTGACTTGGGTCTCTTGAGGAAGTGTAGCAATTGTCACATGTACATGAACAGCCCTCTACTAATAACACAGTCTAGTACAGAGTGAGAGAGATGTATTTACACCAAGAATCTAGAATCAATGCTGTCTCTCACTCAACACAGAAACACAGAGAAGGTTGTCAACTCGCTCACCACTACATATTCATATAGTACCACAACTCATAAACATAGTAAGCATCAAACACGTAAATCCACATACGTGGAGGTTCTCTTGTAAAACTTACCGAAACATCACAGACCTCCAAAACACATCTGCTACAGCTAACACATTCTCCACAGCACTCATGACGCATAGCAACACCAGAGTTTCACTCACCAAGCCTGTAAGATGTAACACTCAAAAAAACAAGTTTTCTTGTCATTGGAGACTCAATAGTCTGACACACAGATGTCTCACTCAGCAGATTGGACAAGGATAAAGTCACAGTCAGCTGCCAAATCATGCAAGCACTCAGGTATCTCAGCAACAAGTACCGTTATGACTCTGTCTTAGCTCATGTTTGTGTGAATGACCTGAGATGTACTGCACTGGACTATATAAAGAAAGGCATGGTCAAACTCTGAGTATGCCTCTCAGGCAGGTATGTCCCTAGCTTTGAGCAGTGTACTACCCTCACTTAGAATGATGCCGCAGTATAAACAGAAAATAATTGATTTCAATAACTGGCTTAGTTTTTGGTGTCTTTGTAAGGGGATCCAGTTCCTATCTGCCTGGGAAGCCATGGTCGACATATCTTGCTGCTTTGCCAGAGACAGTTTGCACCTGGCACTCCTTGGCTTTTGGCTGTTGGCAAAGGCTCTAGTCTCCCACATAGTACCTCTTTTAGGCAAGGTTTTGAAAGCAACATTAGAGACATGAAATTAACCAATCACAACAGAATAAGGGTTTTTCTTCTTTTGGCTTTTCCCGGTTAGGGGTCGCCACAGTAGAACACTGGTCCGCTAATGATTGGCAGTAGATTTTTACGTACCGAGTTGCCAGCTCTGATGCACAACCTTCAACGAAGGTATGCCCATTCACGCATGTCTCCGTACAGAAGATGCTTTAGCTGAGAATCAAACAGGACAACGTCTTACTGTAAGGCGACAATATTACCGCAGCACCACCACCGCAGCAACACAACAGAATAAGGGTAATACTGCAAAATGCTAGGAGCTTAAACAAAAATTGCACTCCCTGGAAGCACTTCTTTCACTAGAAGATGTAGATGTCTATGCAGTCACAGAAACCTGGTTTAAGGTCTTTTCTCAGAGAGTACCTTGGCCCTGCAAGGCTACAATGTCCTCCACACCTTTAGACCACAAAATGAACATGTGAAAACCAAAAGAGGTAGGGTTTCAATATATATTAGAGATAAATTCACCTCACATCTAGTTAGACTGGACAACTCCATGGTGTTACTCCAGGTACAGGGTACAGTGAATAAGACACCCATTAAAGTGCTAGCCAGTTACAGATCACCTTTCATGTATCACAACACCAATGAAGCCTACTTAACCAAACTGAAGACAATCCAAATTTTACAGAACACACTGTCTATGGGGGATTTCAACTCACCCCACCATCAACTGGGAAACCTACTCTAGCCCAAACTCATTAGCACAAAAGTTCCTTGACTTTGTGAATTCAAATGCCCTGGAGCAAATTGTCCATACCCTGATAGAGTCTACTTCAGATCGTCGAAATCTCAGATCATCAAAGACTACATTGTTGAGCCAAAAGTATTGAAAACCCATTTCAGCAAAAGAGCAGAGCAACAAAGACCTTCCCAGGGTAAGTAATCAGTCATCTAAAAATTCACAAAACCTAAACTGCACCATCCCTAACCCAGCAAGGAAAACACTCCCCCCAATGTGAAGGGCTGTACCCCCCACAGCCCCCAACTAAATATACCAACTCAAAGATTGCACTACAGTTAGGAAAATGGAAAAGTTTACCTTGTCAGCCAGCAGGTTACTTACTCTGGGAAGATTTTTGTTGGTACAGTCTTTTGCTGAAATGGGTTTTCAATATTTTCATCTCAACTGTGTGGTATTCGATGATCTGGGGTTCTGAAGATCTGAAGTGGACCTCCCGATAAGAGGACTGAGCATTCTACATCTGGTCCTCACCAACATGTCAACCAGGTTCACTGCTGCAACTGTTGTGCCCTCATTAATTTAAACTGACCTCAAATCAGTCCCCTTTGAACTGACACTAACACCAGAACTCCCAAAGGGTGAAATCAGACTAAAAAACTTCTCCCAGGCAAACTATACCCTCCTTGGTGAAGGTATAAATGCATTCCAAGCCCCACCCCAAGCTGAAAGTGGCAACTACACCGAAGCTTACACTAAAGCCCTGTACAATCACTTGCATAAGTGTATAAACTTGGCTATACCAGATAGAATCAAAGCCAGAACCACAAGTAAAATCAAGCTGCCATGGTGGACTTCCAGGATCATAAAAATGTACAATAAATGCAAAAGTTTGCTGTCCAAGAAAATAAAGACAGGGACCCAACAATGGAAAAGCACCTTCCTCAGCCTTAACAGGAAAATAAGACAACTTGTCAAATCCTCCAAGAGCTCTTTTGAGAGATGCCTAGTAAGACCTGCCAAGGATAACCATAAGGCCTTTTACAGCTATGTACTTAACCTAAAGGGTAGGACCTAAGCATGTGCGGAACTGGTGACAAATGGTATCACACACACTGACCCCAGAGAGGTAGAGAACTTGCTAGTGAATAGGTTTGGCAAACATTTCACTCCATTATCCCATCCTAACTTGCAACAAACCCTCCCTCAGACTTCCGCCCTGCCTTGCATATCTGAAGAGCAGGTCCTCAAAGCCCT
The DNA here is from genome assembly GCF_019279795.1 of Protopterus annectens. NCBI lineage: Eukaryota > Metazoa > Chordata > Ceratodontiformes > Protopteridae > Protopterus > Protopterus annectens. The sequence goes on from NC_056725.1 coordinate 1,648,440,071, forward strand.
GTCCAAGGCAAAGAACATGGTCTCTATGGGACCAGATGACATCCCAGGCTCTCTTGTAAGCAGGCTAAAATATGAACTAGCATCACCACTAAATACCCTTTTCAATCATAGCCTAACAGAACAGCTACAGTTATTCCCCTCCACAAAGGTGGCCTAGCAACAGACCTGGGGTATTACAGACCCATAAGTCTGACCAGCCTCATTTGTAAGGTCATAAAATATATCATTGTGGACCTCACAAATAATGACATAGGTGACATTCAAACCCTGAATCCTACCCAATTCGGCTTTGTAATGGGCAGATCCTGCCTGTAAAATCTGGTGGATTTCTTTGAAAGTGTGACTAAGGACACTGATGATGGCAAATCTGTGCACACAGCATACCTCGACTTGGCAAAGGACACAATCCCACATTCAGGCATCACTAATAAACTTGACAAACCAGATGTAAGCCCCTTCATTGTAAGATGGGTTACCAACTGGTTCACAAGCCAGACACACATTATCAAAGCGGGTGACTCCACATCAACCAACAGACCTGTTACCAGTGGACTGCAACAGGGGTCCGTGCTGGGACACCTACTGTTTGGTATATACTTCTCAGAAGTTCAGGTCAAAACTAAAGGGTTGTGGCTGACCAAGTTTTCAGATGAATGCAAACTAGCTGCAATAATTAAATCCCTAAATTATGTCAGTATACTCCAGGATGGTCTCACACAGACCAATGACTGGTGTATTAGTCATGGTCTCAAACTGTATGCATAGAAATGCTTTATCATTCCCTTTGGCACAAACAATGTCCCTTCATACTATCAAATCAATAGAAATATCCTAAGTATCCATGAAGTGGTAAGGGACCTGGGATCACAGGTTGACCATGAACTTAACTTTGACCACCACATGTCGACAACTGAAGGGAAAGGTTTCCAAGCAGCTCACTTGATTAGTAAAGGTATCACTTCAAGAGCAAAAGAAGTTATAACTCCCCTATATTCGGCACTTATCCAACTCATAATTGAGTATAATGCCCCATTCAGCATGTACTGTACTAAGCACCTATAGCAATTAGAGAGACCTCAGAGGTTTCTAACAAAGAAGATCAAGGGCCTAAAGCATGTGCCTTACACGGGCTGACTAAAGTCCCTGCCACTATACTCCCTATCATATAGACTTCTTAGGGGAGACTTATGCCTGGCCTACAAAGCAACCCAAGACCCAAACCTAATCAACTTACTGCATATCTGCAAATCAAATAGGCCTAGCGCTACCCATTCCAGGGATTTAAATATGGCCTGCAACTTAAATAGGACATGCTGGAGGGGCAGATTTATCGCCCAGTGGCTGACACATCTTTGGAAAAGGCTACCAATTTATGTGAAACAGAACACCTCTATGACAGTGTTCAAGAGGAACCTGGATGAGTGGATGGGGCACCGTAAATTCTTGCCAGGCATAGTGCCCACAACCCTCCTGGACTTGGGCAGTCATCACTAAATGCAATCTTGGGTATTAATTACTACCTTTACAGTATTACATTGGGTTGAAATGGCTAGGCTTGAAATGACTTGGCTCAGTGGGCACGAAGCCTGAGGTGAGGCTATGATTAAACATGACACTTAGGTGAGGTGCCATTTCATTTTGTCGTTCATGTAGTACACAGCCTGGGATGTCATCTGGTCCCAAGGATGCGTATTCTTAGCTTTGGAGAGTGCAGTTTCTACCTGTGTGGCCGTGATTACTGGAAATTGGCAATCTTTTGGTATTGAGATGGGCCCTTTATGGGGTGAGAGGGGGGTGAAGTTGGCACTAAATCAATCTGCCAGGATATTGGCAATATCCTTGGGATTAGTATATTTAATGCCATTCTGTTGTAGCTCAGAGCAGATCTGAGCATTGCCATTTAGATTCTTGACATAACTATAGAATGCCTTGTGGTTGTCTTTGGAATCTTTGGCAATTTTATTTTCGTAACTAGCTTTTGAGGATTTTATGAGGGCTCTCAGCTTCTTACTGAGGCTGGTGAGGGAGTTTTTTGCATCCTGGGATTTTCTTCTTTTCTGCAACAGTTTCTTCCTTCTGTTGTATAGTTTATTTATAGCAGGGGACCACCAGATTGGCTTCCTTTTTTTTGGTGAAGAGCATCTTGGTTCTATTTGGGATGGCATGATTCATGCAAGAGTGGATGTGCTCGTACAGTGCCTTAGTGTAGGATTCTGCAGTCGAACTTTCAGATCCCATCTGCATGGGTGTCATGAAGTTTGTCACTTCTGACTTCAGTAGCATGAAGTTGGCTTTTGGAGTGTTTTCCATCATGTATGCTTCAAGATAAAATATTCTGATACCTTGTATGTAGCATAGTTTTGCAATTATAAATGCAAATATGAACAAACAATATTTGACGCCTAGAGGCGCAGTAGGAGGAAACTGCAGATGCATCTGGAGACGTCACTCGGATGTAATGAGTTAAGGAGGTTCCCTTACTGGGGGGTGGGGGTGGGATGTGGATGTCAAGGGTGATTTGCTTATGGTCAGACCTGACCAATGAGGGGGTGATCACTGGTGTGCAGCATCTATCTACCATGTTAGTAATGACCAGGTCTAGGATATTGGAGCCCCTGGTGGGACAATGGATTAGTTGATCCAGGGTGTTGGAATTTATGAATTCCAAGAACCGTTGGGAAAAGGAGTTGTTACCTGAGTAGTTTTCCCAGTTAATGGCGGGGTAGTTGAAATCACCTAGTATTAGGGTTTTTGATTGCATCTTAATATTTTCTAGTATGTTTAGAAAGGTGTAGTGAGAATCTTGTGGCATACTGGAGGATCTGTAGCAAACTACAGTTTTGATTGCAGTCTTACCTAGTGTTAGTTGTACCTGGAGAATTTCAGATGCATTGTGTTGGGCAACTAGCCTGGAGGTGAGAATATCCTTGGTGAATATGGACACTCCTCCACATTTAGTGTTTCGGTCTTGGTTTTGTGGCCGAAAAGTGTGGTAAGAGTTGTAGCCTGGTATTGCAGAGGTGCTCTCTGGAGCCTTGAAGCCTGCAACAATCAAGATTTGATTAGTATCATTGTCAAATATTTATGAGCTCTTAAGACCCAGTTTCTCAGTACTTTCAAAAACAGAAGCTGATTTAAAACTTAGAAAAGTCAGAATGGCAATGAGCTTTGGTAAAATGACCAGCAGCGTCTCAAGCTTGGTAAGCTTTTTTGATTAAAAAACTAGAGACACTGGCAGTTCAGTTACAATTACATAACTGATTTTCAAAATAAATAAATAAATAAATAAGCATGTAATCTATAAAGCAATGCTCATCTGTGGCGTGGCCTAGTAGACTCCCAAGGACAGGTATGAGAGTTTGAGGCCTGCAGGCCCAGAGTCTTCTTTCTTCAGGTGATGCAGTGATGCAGTGATGCAGCAGTTAGCATTGTTGCCTCCCAGTAAAAGGTTCTTCAGTTTGATTCTTGGCTGGGGTACCTTCTGTGCAGAGTCTGCATGTCCTTCATGTGTTCTTGTGGGTTTCCTCCCATGTTCCAAAGACATGCATCTGCAGTGTTTCTCCCCAGACCTCTGCTGAAAATGAGTACTGTCCCAGTCGGACTTTACTGGTAAACAAATATTAAATAAATAAATAAATACACAAACAAAAATGTTCACTTTACTCAGCACTAGCACAACTTCTTTATACTTTTCAGTTTAGGACACCAAAATAGTTCAGACCGTTTCTAAGCAAACATCTGTCTCTGCAAAATCCTAAGTCTTATGTAAACTAGTCCTGGTAGAGCAGCCTTCAAAACGAATGAATGTTAGGAAAACTCGAATTCTACATTACATATGTGGCAAGTACCAGAAAATAATAATTCTGAACATGTTTCTTCACAAACAGTAACATTCAAAGTAACTATTTTTCCCCAAGGCATTTGAAAGCAATAACACTTCTTCATCTTTGTTAAGCATTAATAAGTGTCGTCAAGGGAAGTCTTGCTGGTAGCTGTAATTATTTGGTTTATTTCATATGGGAATATAGATGGCTGCCTACCTTCATCAGGTATTGGTTACTAATCCATATTACCATCACCGGTAATGTAATGAGTTTTGTACAGGCATTTGATGAGAGCCAGATAAAAGCTTTGTTGGCTATGATATCATTTGTGGTGGATGAAGCATACTGACAAGCCAAGGAAAGGAGTTTGATTTATCAGTCCTGATTTAAACCGATAAATATTTTCCTTATATAGATGGGAGCATCATGAGCTATGGCTAAGAAGCAATTATAATTATTCTTGTAAAGAAGAGCATTGCCTGATAAATGACATCTTATGGCTTTGTGTACTACATATCCAGGAGCGAAAAATTTCTGCAAGTACACATGACTGGCAAAAACTAAATTAATTGTGAACAATGTGCATTTTCCTGATGCTTTTAACATTGATGTAAACCACTTAAAGTGCAGATTTAAATAGATAGTGGGTATCATTAAATGCCAGGGTGATACTCTGCTGCTTAATTGATAACCACGCTTACGATTAATTGATTTTTTTTTTGTCCTATGAGTCAGGCTCACTTTTTGTTTAATTTAAAGACAAAAAAAGGAGTATTTGCTATGGGAAGACATTTCTGTCCATGATTCCCTGCCCAGGATAATATAAGAGGTAGAGTAGTGAGATATGGAGGTTCTTTAGTTTATGTAACTTTGTGTGTAGGTTTGTATGGGGGAGTAGGAGATAGGTGATTTGTGGTGTCTAGTTAAGTCAGGAAGTTGTCTTTAATCAGTAGGCTGTAATTAGTAAAAAAGGGAGGGCTAGACTATTTAAGGACAAGAATAACAAATGTTAGGTTTCTTTGCACTAGCTTTTGAGAATATTGTATGCTAATCAAACAGCCAGCATCCAAGTAACCAACAGTGGTTTCAGGCAGTGAGATGTAAATAGGTAAGTATGTAAGAAGAGCAGTAGGGGGTTAGGTTGTTAAGTACAGGTGAAGACTACTTGGTATCTTAACAAAAGAGAGGAAAAAATAAAACACAGCAAAGAAACACCCAAATGATAAGTTAGGGCAAACCAAGTGCATGCACATATACACCAGAAACAACACTGGACTTTCTCACAGCTGACATTTAATAAATTACACTTCAATTCCTTCCACAATGAGATATTCTGGTCCTTACTGTAACATTACTCTGGACATGGACTAAGCTGTATAGATTTGATTGCCGCTAATGTCATTTCATGAAGTTATCCTGCAAGGGTTAGGCACCTAGGGTTACAGGAGCATTATTTATAGGTTGAGTGCCTCATTGGTTGGTTCAGTTATTCTTGCTTCTGTATCAGTGGGTTAGATAGTGAGAGAGCTGTGGATCTTAGGACGTTGATACCAGTGACATCAACATCACGAGATGGAGGTGGGAGTTTTCTCTAGTATTGTAAGGCACAAAATTAGAAAAACTAATAAAAAAGTAGCAAAAGGCAAAGAGAGATGGAAAGGGAAACGGCATGAGCAGATGAAAGGATACTCTGTGTTGTGAATTATGACAGAACAGAACAGCAGGTACAGTTACACCCTTCAAGGAAACAGGCCTACTGCAGACAGTCACAGTAGTTTTGCATGGTCGTGGTGGCAGGAAATCAGTCTGTCATCTCTCACAACTTCATTTCTCATGAATTGACAGGGTGACAAACTTGAGGACAAACTTCGAGACAGCTCTATAAACTTAAAAAGTAGCTAGGACAACAGACTTTGCATTAGCATGTGTTTTTTGAAGGATATGAAGTCTGGAACTTAAATGTCCATCAGTCCTTAAGAAACGAGCAGGCAGTCACAGTTTAGTGTGGAATAGATCAACTATAAGTGAAACAAGGGCATCCTTGCAAAGTCCTAGTCAGATGGGAAGCATGTTTGAGGGGATTACAGAGTGTGATCTGGTGGATTTCTTGAATATTACACAGCTGCGAGGGAGGGAAGCAAGGTTGCAAGGGTGGTTATGCATTTTACGACAGCCCACAATGCATGTAAATAGAATAAAATACTTTCATAAGGAAATTAACATGCTTGCACTGAGGAAAGGAAAGTAAAGGAAGGGAAAGGAAAGGAGGCTCATGTGCAAGTGAGGGAATAGGGGTATCAATTAATGTTATGCATGAATCAGTAGAAGAGAAAGTCTGTATCCAGAGTTCCAACTGTGGAAGGTCACTGACAACAGGAAAAGAGATTATGGAAAACCTGGACAGAGGTCACCAAGTCAGAATCTGTGATGTAGAAACCTACTATAAGTAGTGTTAATTTTAGTTATTTAAGCTATGATCAAGGGAATTTGCACATGACAATTGAGAGTTTGTATATTTTATCCCAGGATTTGGATGTCAAAGACAGAATTTTGCTGCAGGAATGGCTAAGGGGCAAGAATTTGGGAGCAGATTGGAACAGTATGAGAAGGCTGCTGTTAGAAGAGGAGGACCATGAGTGAGAAAGGGGGGGTTAGGTAGAGAATAATTTATTCCAATATGTCTTGGAATAGTCCAGACAAACAGATGAGCAGTGCTGGTGCTGGGTGATGTTAATGCCATTATGCAGAGGAAGCAGCAGTTGCTGGTCATGACTAGAGATGTATATCACATCTCACTTACCTACACTGGTAAAAGGAAAGATGGGGCATGCAGAATATGTAGATGTTTTTAAATTCTTGGATGCCAGGGGAGCTCAAAATTTTCAGAGGCTGAAGCACTCAGAATGAAGGCTTTGATGGAGTCATTAGCTGCCTTGGGAAAAATATGCCTCCCATGACTCAGAACCAGGAGCTGGGATAACTGGGCCTTGAATTTTTGTCTTCCTGATGGTGATGATAGTGTAAAAGGACCTGAAGCAAACTCTTCCTTTATTGGCCTAGGTTGTGCCAATCTGAGAACCTCCCTGTGATTGAGGGGTGGTAATATCTGGCATTGATATGACCAAATGTTTTGAAAACTGAATAATGTTGACAAGGCATTAAAGTTGGAATGTAGGCTTATGGATACATTGTTAGGAACTATAATATATAAAGTAGGCTTGCCACCAAGGATAGTGGTGAAGGTAAAACAGCTGAGGCCAGTGCATGTTGGGGGTATGACATGGACTGCTGCTCTTGGTCTTGTTGACAGGTTTCTGTGAAGAGTTTTCCATTCAGTTGGATGTAGAGGACTCAGCATATATACCAAAAAACTTACAATCAGTTAGTGATTGTAAAATCTTTGATACAAGCATTATTTAATAAGGAGGCTTAAAAGGGTTGAGTTTCAAGCCCCTTGACATCACCTCCCTTGCTCTCATTCTAGATATCATGTTTGGGTCTGGTGCCAAAGAAGAAAATGGAAGAGTTTCATTTGATCCACCATCTGTCATTCCCAGAAGTAGATTCAGTGAATGATTACATTAATAAGAGTTCAGTATACATCACTGGATGTTGAAGTTATAGACATCTACTCATTTAGGGGTCGTTAGTTGGTGAAGCTTTACAATGAGTGAAATATTTGCTTGATTCTGGTGAGGGTGCAGGATTGTTCCAGGTTGGGAATGTGTATGGGTAAGAAATTTGATTTTGACAAAACCATGTACAAAAGTTGTATAGTAGCCTATGTAAATTTTGAGAAGTTTAGCGAAGCACTGCACAGAATGTAGGCAACAGACAAACATGACTGGACAGCAGTTCGTTACCTAGATGATTTTCTATTGGTCACTAAAGATAAAGAAGGTGAAGAGACAAGTTTAAATTTTTTTCTAACTTTCTGTAATGAGGTGGGGATAAGCAGGATGGGTTGGAAAGACACATTATTGGCTTTATTGGCGATACTGAATCAGGATTTCTTTAGCTGCCATAGGACAAGTTAAGACAGCTGAAAAGAAAGTTTGAGGCATGGTTATGTGCTGCTAATGTCAGAGTGAATGAACTAATGGAGCTTCTTGGACTGATGAGTTTTGCTTATTGAGCTTTTAGGGTCAGGTAGGACATTCTTTGGTCACTGGAAAATGTGTTGAGAAGCTGGAGGGACAATCACCATGGGATGAGAGTTACTAACATGCTTAAGCAGGACTTGCAGATCTGGTATGAATTTTTGGATCAGTTTAAAGGGTAAGACTACCCTAGTATGATCACCTGTCTTCTTCCTGCAAAATAAACATCAACATTTAAATCACTACCAACATAGACAAATCATCTTAAATAAGCTCTAACATCATCAGACATCCACCTGCCTGGTATTTAATTATATCAACTGATACACCTTGATAAACTAAATCAGATGCCCTGCCAGTATAAAAGTACTGCAATGAGTATGGCTCATCACCAGACTCTTATACACCTCAAAGCTTTCTATAGGACCACATCAAACTGTTTAACATCCACTGGTTCCTACATCAAAGCATGGCATTTCTAAAGAATAAAAAAGCAAAATATGAAATGTGTTCAATAACATGATGTAAAAAACAAATCTACTTGCCTATTAGAAGGCCAGTAAATAAAATAGCACATGCATACTTACTCATGGATTTACAGCATGTTTACAGAAGTGGAAAAGATCATAATATTCTGAAACCAAAGAATGGTCCAAGGTTAAGGTAAACACTTTCATTCCTATTTATTTCAGCATAGAACTTCATCAGAAAAAGACTCAACAGTAACTTTGTGTTTAAATACACAAAGCACCCAATCAGAAAAACACTTAGAAAATCAACTAATCAGTTCTTAAAGCAACAGTTCACTCAATATTTGAAATGACACAATATAATTAGAACAACTAAACTAATTCTATCATTCATCTAAAAAATATATATACATATACCTATATATATATATATATATATATATATATATATATATATATATATGAAAATTATAGGAGAAGATCATTATTATATACACATAATACAAGCACAAAAATTTGTGAATTTAACTAAGTTGTACAGCCCTGAGGACAGTAAACTAGTTGTGAAATCCTGCCATTAATACCTGATGGATATGTAGAATTTAACAAAACCTGCCAGTGCACTTTCCTAGGTTCAAGAAAGACAAACCAATCACCACCCCTTGGGTTCTGAGTCACTTTATGTAAGATACAAAGCATTATCTATCATTTTTAACTTTTTAAAATTAGCACACTCCTTTGAATGCTTATTCAAAGCATTAGTGTAGTCGTTTTTCTTTAGAGCATAATTATGCTGGTAAATCCTAACTTTTAAACTCTTCTCGGTTTCCCTTTATAAAACACTGGGCAAGACAAACATGTAGCAACATAAACAACCCCACTAGTATTACAGCTGTAAAACCCTTGAACTTTCAAAACTCTGGGGTAGTTCCCCAACACAGTGTTTGTCATTTCATTAATAAATCGACATTTGTTGAAATGTCACATTTTTTCATGCTCTTCCAAGTGTGACCAGTATAAGTCAACCTATTTTTAACCTTTTTCAAAAATTTGCTTGAAATTCCTTCCCTTCTTAAATGTCATGTCATGAGTACCTCCCACCTTATTAATGAGCTTATACCCCCCCCCAAAAAAAACAATTAAAATTCTTTTTAACTATGAACCTTATTTTAGCACTGTAATTATCGTATGTCAGAACTATAGTCTTGTTAAAATTATTGTCATTTTGGGTTGACGTTGTCAGTATTGCTGGGTAGTGCAACAAAAGAGGGTATCGGGTGTGTCTATTGGTTAAAACAAAAGACGTTACCTCATCTAACAAAACTAAGGGATAGTTTCTTTGTAGAAACATGTCCTTAAGTTTAGTTAGCGCTATTGAAAAAATGGTCTCATCTATTATTTTGACAAATGTATCACCTGCCCCTTAACAAGACCGTTTTTTCTGCCAAGGGTGGTAGTTATCCTAATGAAGGTAACAGTATGAAAAAGTAGGCTTCCTAAAAATAAGAGATTCATAAATCATTTTCTCTTTGTTTTTATGTAGCCTAACATCTAAATAGTTAAATCCTTCACTTTCCACCTGGTGTGTAAATACTAAAAAGGAGGTTGTAGAATTTAAATATAGTAAGAACTGTACAATTATTTCTTCAGTCCCACACCACAGTATCAAAAAATAATCCAAACATCTAAACTATTCGTAGATGTGTTGAATATAAGTTTATGCAAACACCAAGTTTTCTTTCCACCACTATAGCATAGTGTTGGTGAATACTAGGGCAACAGATGCTCCCATGGCCATACCAGGTAGTTTGTTTGAACAATTCATCCTCAAAAAGAATATAATTGTTCTTTAGCACTAAATCCATAAGAATGCAAAGAACCTTTATAGTTTTGTTGTCAAAATCTGTATCTAAGGTCAAAGCCTCTAGAAATGTTTCCATATCAAAATCATGTGGAATAACAAGAAACAAATCCTTAACATCAATTGTTAGGGCATAAATGTAATTTCTAAATTTCTAAGCCCTCATGGATCATAGTAAATGCCAATAATCAGTAAGTACATGCTTTTTCTCATTAAAATGTCCTTAAGTTTGTGGCCTACATATTTTGTTATAGGATCAGTCTTAGATCCCCTGGGGACTACTATAGGTCTTATGGGTGGATCTGTTAAACTTTTGTGAACCCTTGGTATACCAAAAATTGAAGGAAAAAAAGGGCTTCTTAACTTTTAAATAGTTAATTTCATTGAGGTCAAATTAAAGTCCAAAAACAAGTCTTCCAAGTCTCTTTAGAGCAGGACAGTACTTCATTACAGAAAGATATAGTTAAACGTCTTTTGATTCCTTTTACAGAAGAATTTTACAATAGAATATTCCATAGTCTGGATGGTTATAACTGAGGTTACTAAAAGGAAGGACCACAGACCACTGAGATGCCAGGAGCCTAATGGAAGAGCTGCTTGATTTAATAGAGATGGATAGACATAATAAGAATGATGAAAGAAATAGATTACAGAATGTAAATAAGGCCAAAAATGTTAAAGTCTGATAAAAGAGATGAGCACATTAACCAAGACTATTAACAGAAATTTATGTGATATAACAGAAGTAAATAGTATATATTACTGGGCAGCTAACTGGTAATAAATAAGGTCTTACCTGAAAAACTCAAAGCAATAAGGAGAAGGAAGGGCAGAAATCAAATGCCATTATGGAAGCATCAAATATTGAAAATTATAAAACAAAACCACAAGTCACAAACTAAAGACCAAAATAATACAAAATGGAAAAGAACACTCCAACTTTTAAATTCTCCAAACATTTATTTATTACAAATAGCAACTGGACGTAAGCGCTTTAGTTCACACACAATCAAAATGAAATTTTTCAGACAATACCATACAGTTACAACATTGATTTTATACTGGAGGCATTTTCAATTAATCAATTATTCAAATAAACCAATTAGTATTATGTAAAGAATAACACCCATTAAAAGGAACAGGTCATCATACCAGTATAAATCAACTATAGTGATATGTTATAAAAATATTATTATAAAGGTAGGTTCACACTATTAATATTCATCTTTCAAGTGACTTTAGTTTCAAAAAACAAGCCAGGGAGCAATTTTTATTTAGATCTGAAAAGGAAAAACATTTAGTTTCAATTGCCAGAATAATTCTCTTGTTTCCAATTCCAAAGCAAATGGTCCCCCTCTAATGCTTTTTATAACTTGATCTTTCACCATATATTTAAAAACATGGTTAGGATTTTTTTCATCATGCTTAGCCAGAGCATTATTTAAATTATTCTTATTAATACTATATTGATTCTTGTATATTCATTGTTTAACATGTCTTTCCATTTTACCTAAATAAAACAATGTACAATGCTGGCATTGAGCCAAATAAATCACACCAGATGAATAACAGTTGTGATTCCCCTAATTCTATATGGGACCCCACATATAATGAATGAATCTCCGGTCAGTATAAATTTACAATATGCACAACAGCCACATTTTTTCATCCCAATGTTCAATTCAGAAGAAGACAGTGAGTATTCAAGTAGATTTTTTCATTGTTTTATGCCTCCTAAAAATTATTCTGGGTGTGTATCCTACCTTTGATCTTATAATGGGGTCCTCCAGAAATATCACCCAGCTCTTAGAGAGTATATTTCTTATTTATAATATATCTATAGAATAAGTAATGGTAAGGCTGGTACCAAAATTTGTTGGAATACTAACAAGTGTGTTGTTAAGGGGTACAGTAATGTGGCATTCAAGAGTGTCTTGTTCAATACTTATAGGGTTGGTGGACTGATTCAATATAGGAGCAAAGTGGCCAATATTTCTCTTGTTGAGGACTTCTATCAGTCCATCTATAAGAGCGGATGGGTAGCCTCTCCTCAAGAACATCTCCTTTAGTTTGTTACACTCTAGCCTAAAGTCATCATTTAATGATGTCGTATGGGCTGCCCTAACCAATTGGCCCTTCACAACACCCCTCTTTTGATGGTATGGGTGGGCGCTCTGATAATGCTGGAAAGTATTTGAATAGGTAGCTTTGCTATACATTTTTGCCAGGTACCTGTGATTCAGTTCATCCTTAGTTAAATAGTCATCCAAAAATGCAATAGAATGGCTATCAAAATGGTGGGTAAAATTTAGAATGTCAGTAGTGTTATTAATATAGTCAATAAATTTGACCACTGATTCTTCATCCCCCTTCCAAATCAAAAAGATATCATACAGGTATTGGGTATACCAATGAATTTGTTCAATCATAGTGGCATTTTCAAAAATGAATTGTTTTGCCCAATACGCCATGACTGTGTTGGGAAAACTAGCCCCACATGGGGACCCCATAGCCACCCCACTCTTCTTTAGGAAGCACTTTTTTATCAAAAAAGATAAAGTTGTTTTTAATACTATATCTAATAGACACTCTATCAAATAAATCTCTCAGTGGTCTGCACCCTTCATAGTTAAAAAGTCAGTGAACCAACTACCACCAAGCTTCTAAGGTATTACCGTGTATAGATCTTTAAAGTCAATGGTAATAAAATTATAATCACCAAAAAATGGAAGTTGGTTAAGTTCCTCAAGAAAACTCCAGGAGTCATGACATATTTGTTTTTCGGAGCTAAGGTACTTTTTAAAGTTTACTATCGACAATTTTAGCACAACCATAGGTGATAGGTTGTCACCCATCAACTATGGGCCTAAGGTGGGGGGGATCTTCCAGGCTTTTATGTATTTTTAGGATTCTGAAAATAAAAGGAAACAAAGGTGCTGCAACATTCAAATAATTAAATAAATCGATGTCAACAGTTGATTCTATAAACAACTCATTAATATGAGCTCTAATTCTTCTATATGCGCTGTTCAATTCGTTCAAAGACATATTAACATATGCTTCACTCTCAAGAATAGCCATCATCCTATGAGTGTAGTCTGCCTGATCCATAAAAAACAAACCTCCCCCTTATCAGGCTTCACGACTCTAATATTGCATGTTCTCAAATCAGTTAACATTTCCCATTCATTATGAGTTACATTTTTAGTCCTATGTGCATCCCTTGATTTTGAAAAGCAAGCCTTTAAGCCTAATTCACACACTTTTTCATATAGACTTAAAAATGGGTGTAAAGGGGGGTCGAAAACCCTAGAAATCCTGTGTTCAGTACTACAAACACTAGTAGACACCCAAAAGGATATTTAAATTTAACTTATGTAAGTAGACTTTCAAATCTAATAAAGTTGTAGTGGCATCCACCCTTGTTGCTGGAACAAACGAGAGTCCTTTAGATAAAAGCTGTATTAGTTATGAAGTAATGCCAAATGGAGAAAAGTTATAGATCCTAAAGTCCCCCTCTGCATTTAGCAAAATATCTGGTCTAGGGATGGTAAATTCCAAGTCAAAGTGGTTCATTTCCACTTGCGATTCTGTTTCCTCCCTTTCTGGTGGTGTTGATGCCGATGCTGGTTATTCCATTGATCCTTCCCCTTGCCCATCCAAAAATCCTGACTGGATGGCCCTGGTTTGTTTAGTTGATTTTGATAGGGCTCCCCACCATCTTGGTTATGTTCTTTCAACCGATCACTCTGTCTCACAGCTGATGCATAGGATTCATCATTGAGTGCTGCATGAACAGGGGAATGGTTATTACTCCCATCCACACTGGTTACACTATTTCAAACAGAATTGCCATTAATATTAATATGGGCCAAGCTCCAAGTTTGCGATGGTGGAGAAGGTGGATAGGCAGTTCCGTTCATGTATTCCACCTTATCCCATTCAAATCTTTTTAATTTTGTTACTTCTAATTTTCACCCAAATCCCCTCAATGCTTGAATAAATATGACAATAGTCATATCTGTAATGATTGAAGTGACAGTCTTTTTTGATATCCCTTTGTAGGATTTCAACATCCTGAATTAACCAGTCAACCTATTAATAACAGAAAAGGTCTTACTTGAAAAACACAGAGCAATATGGGGAAGGAAGGGAAGAAATCTAATGCCATTGTGGAAGCAT